>NC_057802.1:517384288-517394086 GCF_018294505.1 Triticum aestivum | reverse complement strand
CCCGCCGTGCCCCGCCCGCCGGCGACCGGTCCCTCCCCGCCGCCGCGCTCCTCTCCTTCGGCCTCGCCTCCTCCTTCCCTCCGGCGAGCGCCGACAGCCCGCGCGCCACCGCCGGCCCGAGCCCGAGCTCGAGCGAGCTCGCTCGATCCGATCTGGTACAGCCCCCCGTTGACTTTCCTAGCTCTCGTTTTTTCTTCTAAGTCATAATATTTTATCAGCAAGTGCTCCTGTTCCCGATGCGATACTTCTTGCATGTAGCTCCGATTCGCGCGTGTAATATGTCAAATTGTTTGTCTCGTGATGCTCTACATATTGTTCAATTGCACCATGTTCATTAGAGGTCATCTTGATGCCCAAATCTTCGTTGGAAGAGGGCTACTTGCTGTTATCCTCTGGTTCTTATCAGAACTTGGAGATTTGTCATTTTTGTATCATTTATTCTGTGCATCTTTTGAGCATGAGCTCTACATGTGTTTTGAAGTATGCCATTCCATCTTTCCAGTGGTGTAGTCCATGTATTTTTTTGATCTCTGTGGTGACTAGCACAAGCATGCAAAGTAGGTCCCGTAATATTTCTGTTTTCAGGGACTTGGTGCTTTCTCTGTCTGTCTGCTGTAATTTTGTTGCCATATAAACTTGATGCTACAGAGAGATCCATGCATATTTTGGAGGTGTTCAGTAAGGATGTTTTGTAGCTATAGTTGTATTTGATCCATTCCTGCATTTGTTTGCAATTATGGAGTGCCATAGCATGACACAATATTGCTCTACTTTTGCTATAAAATATTTCTGGCAGATTCTTAATATGATATGCATTTTTGCCAAGCTTATTGTAGTTGATCCATACATGCTATGCAATTGTTCTTGCCATGGATAGCTTCATAAACATTCCATCTTGCTGTAGGTATGCTTGTTTTGTCATGCATTGCTCTGTAGTGAGTGCATCAAGCTCACAAAGAGGCCTACATATTAACATTTCTGCCATGCTCTGTTCTCTGCCAAGTCTGAAACCTGATAACGAAACTTGCTATGTTTACATGCTTGCCATCATATCTTCTGGTCCTTTTTGGCTTATGGTCAGTAAGGGTCTTTTGTCATGTGAATTTAGTAGAACACTACCATGCCTTGTTTTGCTATGTTAAGATCCTTTAGCATGTTGATTTCGTGCTCTAAACATTGCTACCTGATGCTGATTTCTGCCATGTCCAGTTTTTCACCAAGTCTGTGAACGTGTAATCTTTTGCACTTTTGCCATGCTTGTTTGAGCTTGATATGTTGTGAACTAGCCGTAGCTCAGTGTTCATCTTTTGTCAATCATCTCCTGTAGATTACTGCCATGTGCTTTGCGGCTATGTTGGGGTGCTGTAGCATTGTTACTTGTTGCATTTTAAGTGCTATCTTGCTGTTTATCGCAGATTAGTGTCATTCTTGTTTTGCTTGCCATTTGCAAACCGTGCATCCGATTCCGGTGATCTTTATATCGATTTCGACCAAAATCATCTCATCTTTCCAGTGGCATGCTTGGTTTGCCAAGTTACTGCCATGTTCATCATTTTCCTTCCGGAGCACGCATACGCATCGCATATCATATGTTGCATATCATACATGTTTTGCATCATGTTGCTTGTGCATTTCTCGTTGTTGATTGTGGTTCCGCTTGTTTGTGTTCTTGTCTTGGGTAGAGCCGGGAGACGAGTTCGTGAACGAGGAACCTGTCGAGTACGCTTACGAGGATCAAGCTTTCGACAACTCTGAGAATCTTGCAGGCAAGATGACAACCCCTCGAAATCACTTCTATCTTTGCTTTGCTAGTTGTTCGTTCTATTGACATGCTCCGCTACCTATCACTTGCTATATTCATGTCTCCCATTTTAGCCATGTCAGCCCTAACCATCCTTTCCTAGCAAACCATTGTTTGCCTATGTTACCGCTTTTGGCTCAGCCCCTCTTATAGCGTTGCTTGTTGCAGGTGAAGTTGAAGTTGTTCCATGTCGGAACATGGATATGTTGGGATATCACAATATCTCTTATTTAATTAATGCATCTATATATTTTGGTAAAGGGTGGAAGGCTCGGCCTTATGCCTGGTGTTTTGTTCCACTCTTGCCGCCCTAGTTACTGTTATACCGGGATTATGTTCCTTGAGTTTGCGTTCCTTACGCGGTCGGGTGATTTATGGGACCCCCTTGACATTTCGCCTTGAATAAAACTCCTCCAGCAAGGCCCAACCTTGGTTTTACCATTTGCGACCTATACCTTTTTCCCCCGGGTTTTCTAGAGCCCGAGGGTCATCTTTATTTTAAACCCCCGGGTCGGTGCTCCTTTGAGTATTGGTCCAAACTGTCAGTCGCCGGTGGCCACCAGGGGCAACTCTGGTCTGGCCTATCGGAAGCTTGGACAATCCGGTGTGCCCTGAGAACGAGATATGTGCAGCTCCTATCGGGATTTGTCGGCACATTCGGGCGGCTTTGCTGGTCTTGTTTTACCATTGTCGAGATGTCTTGTAAACCGGGATTCCGAGACTGATCGGGTCTTTCCGAGAGAAGGTTTATCCTTCGTTGACCGTGAGAGCTTATGATGGGCTAAGTTGGGACACCCCTGCAGGGTAATTTATCTTTCGAGAGCCGTGCCCGCGGTTATGAGGCAGATGGGAATTTGTTAATGTCCGGTTGTAGATAACTTGTCACTTGACCCAATTAAAATACATCAACTGCGTGCGTAGCCGTGATGGTCTCTTCTCGGCGGAGACCGGGAAGTGAACACGGTCTGTGTTATGTATGACGTAAGTAGGTGTTCAGAACCTCTTCTTGGTCATTGCTAGATGACGTCCGTTCCATTGCTTCTCTTCTCGCTCTCATTTGCGCAAGTTAGCCACCATATATGCTTTTGCCGCTGCAGCTCCACCCCACTACACCATCCTTTCCTTTAAGCTTAAATAGTCTTGATCTCGCGGGTGTGAGATTGTTGAGTCCCCGTGACTCACAGATTCTACCAAAACAGTTGCAGGTGTCGACGATGCCAGTGCAGATGATGGCGTCGATCTCAAGTGGGAGTTCGACGAGGAACGTGGTCGTTACTATGTGTCTTTTCCTGATGATCAGTAGTGGAGCCCAGTTGGGATGATCGGGGATCTAGCATTTGGGGTTGTCTTATTTTCATCTGGATTTTGACCGTAGTCGGTCTATATGATTGTATTTTTGGATGATGTATGATGACATTTATGTATTGTGTGAAGTGGCGATTGTAAGCCAACTCTTTATCCCATTCTTGTTCATTACATGGGTTTGTGTGAAGATGACCCTTCTTGCGACAAAACCACTATGCGGTTATGCCTCTAAGTCGTGCCTCGACACGTGGGAGATATAGCCGCATCGTGGGCATTACAAGTTGGTTATCAGAGCCATCCCCGACTTAGGAGCCCCCTGCTTGATCGAATCGCTGGCATTGTTGAGTCTAGAATAAAAATGTTTTGAGTCTTAGGATTATATATATCGGAGAGTAGGATTCTTTTTACTCCTCAGTCCCTTCGTCGCTCTGGTGAGGTCTCCTGACGTAGAAGTTTTGACTATTCTCTCCTCAAATTTCACTAAAAAAAATTTAGGATCACGCGGGTATCTTGGAGTCGTTCCGATGGATTTGTGACGAGAACATTGTTCTTGGTGCCTCCTGTCATTTAGGGGTTGTGGCAGTGTCCCGGGGAGTTGAGCTCCGGGGTGTTGTCGTCACAATTTTATCGTTGCAGTTCTGGAATACCTGAGTTTCGCCGACATCGAAATCTCTTTTATACAGTTGTTGGTGAGATCACCTCGACGCCACCCAGTACTAGGGCGGGAGTTCGGGAGTATTGCCATAACTTGTATAACGGATGTTTTTCGAAGGTTGAGGTAAACGATTTCCGAAGATTTCTTGTTTATGTGTTGACAGATGGATACAGCTGGATCTAGGGATTGTTAGTTTGGGTGATATATTTTGTGTCCCCTGTATCCCCTACACCAGATTGCATAACCAGAAAGTTTCGGGAGTTTATAAGTGGGAATTGTAGTAGCCTTAGGATATCTTTCCGACAGACGCATGATATGAGATTGGGGTTCGACGTCTAGTGGTCCGCCTTTCCACGGTTGATTTTACAGTGGTCTCGTTGTGTCTTAAAGAGTCCATGGCTTTGCCGACTCGGGGACGCTTCGTATGTCATGTGCACAGCCTTGTACATGATGGTGTTGTACGATTGAGCCCGTGTGGGCCCCACCACGAAAACTTCGGACGAAATATCTGTCATATGTTTGTTCCGGCTTATTCTGCAAGCCAATACTTTGTTTTATTTTGTATTGTGGTATTCGAGTTGCTTCGAATTCATATGTTCACTCCATATCTTTTTCAAGTGGCTTCTCAACTTATGGAAGGGTGATGATTTACTACGGAATTCATTCGTTCATCCTCGTTCGAATGTTTATTGTGAAGACTATATGTTGCAATTTCTATCCGTTGATTCTACTTATCTTTTTGTCTATCAATATGCTAACGAATGTCACCCTCTTCAGGATGGCTCCGCCAACGCGTCAGAATCCGGATCGCAATGAAGGGAGTCAAGCGAACCCTCCGCCACCACCTCCACCTCCGGAGGCATGGCAGGCAATCATGGCAGCCACCAACGCCAATGCTCAGATGATTCTGCAACTCTTGCAAGAACGTACTCAAGGGCAAGGCAATCAAGGCAATCAAGGTCAAGGCAACAATCAGTTTCACTTTGCCACTCTCAACCAGTTTCTTGCAAATCAGCCCAAGTCTTTCAGCTACTGTGCCGAGGCCACGGATGCCGATGATTGGCTCGTGGACATCAACAAGCATTTTGAATGTAGCAATGTCAGGCCTGAGGACTTTGTCAAGTTCGCTTCTTTCCAGCTCAAGGACCAAGCTGCTGATTGGTATCAACAATACAAAGATTCCAGAGGAGGTCGTGTGATCACTTGGACTGACTTCTGTCGGGACTTCAAAGCGCACCACATTCCACAAAGTGTTGTCGAGAGCAAGCGTGAGGAGTTCCGCAATCTCAAGCAAGGAAACATGTCTGTGTATCAATACAACATTCAGTTTTAGAAACTTGCTCGCTTCGCTAAACAAGACGTTCCTGATGAAAAGAGCATGATCTATCACTTCAGAGGTGGCCTTAAAGAGGATCTGCAGTTAGCTCTCGTTCTTGTTGAGCCTACTCAGTTTGATCAATTCTACAATATGGCACTGAAGCAAGAGGCTGCTCAGCTCAAGTGTGAGGCTTCTAAGAAGAGAGTCAGAGACGCAGTTCAGTCTTCTTCTTCCTCACTTGTGACAGCTAAGCAACAGAAGTTCTGGTTGCCTCCTCCTCCTCCGTTTCATCAGCCTTACCAGCAGAAGAACAAAGGTGGCCATGGTTCTTCAAACTCTTCCAACTCTGGCTATCAGAACAAGTCTCAGAATCAAGCTCCAAAGTCCAATGCTCCTTATCACTGTCCACTCTCAGAGGTGACTTGCAACAAATGTCAGCAGAAAGGTCACTATGCTAACAAGTGCTTCAACCAGAGGCGTCTTCCTCCTCCTCCTCCTGTCAGATCTTCCAGCAATGCAGTGGTCAAGCATAATCCAAAGTTTGCAAAGGTGAACATGATGAATGCAGCTCAAGCGGAGGAATCTACTGATGTGATAATGGGTAATCTTCCTGTTAATGATATTCCTGCAAAAGTTCTTTTTGATACTGGTGCATCGCTTTCTTTCATATCAAGACCTTTTGCATCCAAGCATGAATTGCATTTCCAAGGATTGCCTAGACCGTTAGCAGTTGTCTCTCCGGGCAAATGCATGAATGCAAGTTCCATGGTTCCGAATGTTACCATCAACATGGGTGACTATAAATTTCAGTCTTCTCCAATTGTTCTTGGTAACTCGGATATTGATCTCATTCTCGGGATGGACTGGCTTTCTAAGCACAAGGCTCAACTTGATTGTGCTGCCAGGGAAATTCAATTGACACACTCGTCTGAGGATGTGATTATTTTTGCCGCTCGTGATGAAACCATTCAGTTTTTCTCTCTCAATGAGAAGGGCGAATTGGATGCCATCTCTCAAATTCCAGTCGTTTGCGAGTATCAAGATGTCTTTCCAGAAGAGCTTCCGGGTATGCCTCCGCACCGGCCAGTTGAGTTCGTTATCGAACTAGAGCCTGGTACTGTACCCGTTTGCAAGCGTCCATACAAGCTTGGACCAAACGAGCTGAAGGAATTGAAGAAGCAGCTCGATGAACAAGAGCGTCTGGGTTTGATTAGACCGAGTTCTTCTCCATGGGGTTGTGGTGTTCTTTTTGTCAAGAAGAAGGATGGCACGGACCGACTTTGTGTCGACTACCGTCCATTGAACAAAAAGACAATCAAGAACAAGTATCCACTTCCCAACATCAATGAGCTATTTGAGCAACTCAAGGGTGCTAAAGTATTCTCGAAGCTTGACCTTCGTATGGGTTATCATCAGATTCGCATTCGTGAAGAAGATATTCCCAAGACAGCTTTCAGAACAAGCTTTGGTTCTTATGAATATACTGTCGTGTCTTTCGGCCTTGTCAATGCTCCTCCGGTGTTCTCTCGGATGATGAATTTCATCTTCAACCCCTATACCAATGAATTCGTTCTGGTGTATCTCGATGATATCTTGGTCTTCTCCAAGAATAAGCAAGATCATGCCAAACATTTGCGACTGGTGCTCGACAAGCTCAGAGAGTATCAATTCTATGCGAAGTTCTCCAAATGTGAGTTTTGGCTCGACGAAGTTCTTTTCCTTGGTCACATCATCTCTGCCAAGGGCATCGCTGTTAACCCCGAGAAGGTGTCCGCAGTTGTGGATTGGGAACCTCCTCAAAATGTCAAGCAGCTTCGAAGTTTTCTGGGTCTTGCAAGCTATTGCCGAAGATTCGTTGAGAATTTCTCCAAGATTGCAAAACCTCTTTCCAACCTCCTACAGAAGCATGTGAAGTATGTCTGGTCTCCTGAGTGTGACGTTGCTTTCAACACTCTCAAAGAGAAACTAGTCACAGCTCCTGTCTTGACTCCTCCTGATGAATCCAAGCCGTATGAAGTTTTCCGTGATGCTTCTCTCCAAGGTCTCGGTGCTGTGTTAATGCAAGAGAAGAAAGTTGTGGCCTATACCTCTCGGCAGTTGAAGCCCAACGAGAAGAACTACCCCACTCACGATCTTGAGTTGGCGGCAGTAGTCCATGCATTGATTACGTGGAGACATCTCTTGTTGGGAAGACAAGTGGACATTTTCACTGATCACAAGAGTCTCAAGTATATCTTCACTCAACCCAACCTCAACCTCAGGCAGACTCGATGGGTCGAAATGATTCAAGAGTACAATCCGAGTATTGAATATACTCCAGGCAAAGCAAATGTCATTGCAGATGCTTTAAGCAGGAAAGCTTATTGCAACAGCTTAATCCTCAAGCCTTTCCAACCGGATCTTTGTGAAGCTTTCCGCAAGCTGAATCTCCAAGTTGTTCCTCAAGGTTTTCTTGCCAACCTCATAGTATCTCCTACTTTGGAAGATCAAATTCGTGAGGCACAACTCCTTGATGCCATGGTGAAGAAGGTGAAACGTGGTATCGACAAGGGTCTCTCCAAATACAAGTGCTATCGCATTGATGACAGAGACACTTTGTTCTTCGAGGACCGGATTGTGGTTCCTAAAGGTGATCTAAGGAAAGTCATAATGAACGAGGCGCACAATTCTCTCCTTTCCATTCATCCTGGAAGTACGAAGATGTATCATGACCTCAAGCAGTCGTATTGGTGGACTCGAATGAAGCGAGAAATTGCTCAATTTGTGAATGAATGTGATGTCTGCCGAAGAGTGAAAGCAGAACACCAACGACCAGCTGGTCTCCTCCAACCTCTTGCTATCCCAGAATGGAAGTTTGATCACATCGAAATGGACTTCGTGACTGGATTTCCAAAGTCCAAGCGCGGAAATGATGCTATCTTCGTTGTCATTGACAAGCTCTCTAAAGTGGCTCATTTCCTTCCAATTAAAGAATCCATCACAGCAGCTCAGCTGGCAGAGCTATACACCTCCAGAATTGTCTCTTTGCACGGCATTCCACAATTGATTTCTTCATATCGTGGAAGCATCTTCACCTCTAAGTTCTGGGACTCCTTCCAGAAGGCCATGGGCACAAACATTCGCTTCAGCACAGCTTTCCACCCTCAAACTAGTGGCCAAGTCGAGCGAGTCAATCAAATTCTTGAAGATATGCTCAGGGCTTGTGTCATTTCCTTTGGCATGAAATGGGAAGATTGTCTCCCTTATGCTGAATTCTCCTACAACAACAGCTTCCAAGCGAGTTCGGGCAAGGCCCCATTCGAGATTCTCTATGGCAGAAAGTGTCGTACTCCTCTCAATTGGTCAGAGACTGGTGAACGCCAACTTCTTGGCAATGACTTAATCACTGAAGTTGAAGAAATGTGTAAAGTCATCCGTGATAATCTCAAAGCCGCGCAATCGCGTCAGAAGAGCTACTATGATAGTAAGCATCGTGATATGGCTTTCGAGATCGGAGACCATGTCTACCTCCGCGTCTCTCCAACGAAAGGCACTCGTCGCTTCGGTATCAAAGGGAAGCTTGCCCCTAGATACGTGGGTCCTTTCAAGATCATTGGCAAAAGAGGCGACCTCGCCTATCAACTTGAGCTTCCTTCCAACTTCGCGAACGTGCACGATGTGTTCCACGTGTCACAGCTCCGCAAGTGCTTCAAGACGCCTGAGCGCACTATCAACTTCGAAGAGATTGACCTCCAAGAAGATTTGTCTTACCATGAGCACCCCGTTGCTATTCTTGAAGAAACTGAGCGCAAGACTCGCAACAGTCCATCAAATTCCTGAAAGTGAAGTGGTCGCACCATTCCGATCGGGAAGCACATGGGAACGCGAGGACCATCTCCGTTCCGAATATCCGGAGTTCTTTCAGTCCTAGATCTCGGGACGAGATCCTCTCGTAGTGGTGGAGTGTTGTAACACCCCACATGTAACTTGCCATATTTGTAACTCCGACTCTTGCCATTTCCGGCTATGTGATATGTTTTTCCCTCCGTTGTCGGGTTTTGTCTTTCGTTTTGTATTTTGTCATGCCATGCATTTTCATATCATGTCATCATGTGCGTTGCATTTGCATACGTGTTCGTCTCATGCATCCGAGCATTTCCCCGTTGTCCGTTTTCCAATCCGGTGCTCCTATCTCCTCCGGTGCACCCCTCTTGTTTTCTTTCGTGTCCATGTGTCAAACTTTCTCGGAATGGACCGAGGCTTGTCAAGTGGTCAATTTACCACCCGGAGACTACCGGTCAAATTTCGTTCCATTCGGAGGTCGTTTGGTACTCCAACGGTTAACCGGGCATCCGCAAAGTCCATTTGAGTGTCCAGAAAAAATCCCTCCAAAACCAGCCCAAAACCCACCAAAATCTCTTCCATGCTATAGGTTGTTCGATCACGATCGTGTGGGCGAAAACCGCACCTCATTTGGAGCCTCCTAGCTCCCTCTACCTATAAATATGTGGGCATCCCGAAATACAACCGCAGTCCAAACCCTAAAAAAATCCCTCCGCGCCGCCGGACGCGTCCGTACCCCGCCCGGACACGTCCACCGTCGGGCCCCGTCCAATCGTTGAGCGCCACGTGTCCCGCCGGCCTCTCCACCGCGCCGGCCCGCGGGCCCGACGGCCCGCATCGCCGCCGCCCGCGCAGCGCGCGCCCGCCTCCGCCTCGCCTCCCGCGCCGGCCGCCGCC